>NW_015971801.1:0-11159 GCF_000732125.1 Scedosporium apiospermum
GTTATAAGATATAGCTTAATATTAAAAACTTATTTTAATTTTATAATCTACTTTTCTAATATTTTATTAAATATTAAAATTACTTTCTTATTAATTATAATAATATTTTTCTACTATATTAGTATTTATTTTTTAAATAATTTTAATAAATTAATAAAAATAATTTTAATTATTAAAAAGTTTATAATAATATTATCTTATATTAATTAAATAAAAAATATAATATTATAATAATATATAAACTTATTTTTAATAAATATATTATTAATATTATATATTTTTTTATCTATATTTAATTATAAATATCTAATATCTTTAATTTTCTATTATATATTATTATTAATTTTAATTACTAGTAGTTTTATTATTCTATTAATTACTTATTATAATATCTTTATTAATATAATAGCTATCTCCTAAGTTTAATCTAGTAAGGTTACTTAGGATAATAGTATTATAAATTTTTATAATATTAGTATAGCTATTATTTTATAATTTTAGGGAGCTTATAGGTTATATTTTTTTAAAGTAGATATTTTAACTAGCTCTAGTTTTAATTAAACTAGTTTTAGTTTAGAAAGTAATAATATTTTAATTATCTATAGGGATATTATATTATTAGTATTATTTAATAATCTAATAACTTTTATTTAGTAATTTAAAAATTATTATATTTAATATTTTATTTTATTTTAATATCTTAATATAAAATTTATTATTTTTTATATTACTTTTATTATCTATTATATTTTCTTTATTTACTTTAAGGTTTTATTATTAAAATTACTATAATAAGTTCTTATAGAAATTTCTTATCTTTATATAAAGTTTAGGTTATATAAGAGGTCTATTATACTAAATATTTTAATTTCTAATTTTTTACTTTTATTTTTTTATTTTATAATTTTTAAAATACTTTTTAATTTTAAGTTTAATTTTAATAAACTTATTAATTTAATATTATATAATATTATTTCCACTTTTTTTTATTAGAAATATAATTAGTTTAATTATATTACTATCTTTAAAAAAAGATTTAAAGATTATTTGAAAAACTTATTTACTAAAGGTTTTAATAGAAATTAAAAATACTAATTATAATAATTACTTTTATAATAGTAAAGTTTACTAATAGCTAGATCTAAATACTTATTAGCTAGTAGTAATTAAAATAATAGTAGAAGATATTCTTTTTTTTAATAATATAAATTTTAAAAAGTTATTAAAGTTTTTTATTATCTTTTTACTTTTTATTTTTATAGATTTATTATTTTTAAATATTTTAGTAAACTATAAAAAATACTAGCTTATAATTTAATATTTATTAAAGAAAATTACCTTAGTATAAAATAATAATACTTTATTAGCTATTATATATTATTAATTTTATTAATATTAATATTATATTAATTATTAATTTTAAATAAATTATTAAATTAATTTTTTTATAGTTTATTTTTACTTCTTTATAAAAATTTTATAATTAAATAAGTAAATTAATATAATAATATAAACTATAAAGTCTTTTAAAAAAACTAAATAATATTACTATTATTATAATAGATATTTTTATAATAATAATATTATTAATATTAAAAAAAAGCTTTACTAATTATAGTAAATATAGAAATCTTAATAGTTATAAGTTATATATTAATAGTTTATAATAGTAAAAGGTTAATTTTCTTTTTTAGAGGATATATACTAAGAGTACTTCTTATATATATTAGTTATACTTAGGGGAGTTCTACTTTTAGTTAGAACTAGTAGTAATTAGTTTTAATAGGTACTAGATCTAAAAGTTATTAGTTCTACTTCTTATTACTTCTTATTTATATAATAAAAGTAATATTAATATTATAAAATAGGTTTTAAAGCATATTATCTTATATTATAGACTTAATTACTTTTTTAGAAATTAAAAATATTATATAGAAAATATATTATTATAATTTTTAAAATAATTTTATAGATTATTTTTAATATTAAATTTTCTAAATTTAAGAAAATTTTATCTTTTTAATTATATTCTTTTAGTTTATATAATTAATTAGTAAAATATTTAAGTTATAAATATTAATATCTTTATTATTAAAGATAAGTAGTTTATATAAGTAGGTTTTTAGTAAAGGCTTTTATAAAATTATTATCTAATATAATTTCTTTTATATTTTTAATTTAAATAAATTTAATTATTATAATATAAATACATCTAGTAATTATATAAATAATAACTATTAGAAAAAAGATTTAAGTACTTAGTTTTTATTAGATAATTACTAAAATAGCTTTATTATTTTAAATAAGTAAAATTTTATATTTTTAAAAGATATTTTTATTATCTATATATTTAATTATTAATAAGTAAATTAATTAGTAAAACTTCTTTTAGTTTTTATTAAAATTCTAATTACTTTTAAATTATAGATTAAAAGTAATATATTTCTAATATTAATTTTTCTATTTTTTAACTAATTAATTAAATAAATAATTAAATTCATTTTCTTATTATAGAAAATAGTTAAAATTATTAATAATAATCTTTTAAAAAGTTTAAAAAGTAGTTTTTTTATTTAAAATATAAGATTATAATTTTAATATTATATTTTATTAAAGCTTTAGCTTACTTAATTAAGAGGAAATAGTATTTAATATATTATAAAAGTACTTAGCTATTAGAGTTTATTATTTTCTTCTTTATAGTTAATTATCTTAATAGATTAGAAATTTATTTACTATTAAGATCTTAATAAATTAATAAAAATACCTTTTCTAAAATATATTATAAATATATTTAAATATAATTAATTAATTTAAAAATTATAATTATAGTAAATAATTAATTAAGTTATTTATAAATAGATAATTATAAATATAAAAATAAAAAGAAAAAAAAAGAAAAAAAAAGTAAAAAGAAATAAAAAGAAAAAAATTAATATAATATAAAAAAATAATAAATAAAAAATTAGAAAAAAAAATCTAAATTTTTTAATTATTTATTATTATTTTTAAATAATATAATTAGTTTATAAATAATTTTATATAATTAATATGGATCTTATATTTTTAGATAACTTTATATAGATTATAGATAATCTAATTAATAGATAATATTTTCTAAATTAAAATTACTAATTTTTTTATTAAAATAAAAACTTATTTTTAATAAAGCTTTTTATTTTTCTTTTAATATATTATTTTTATATTTATTATTTTAATTTTTAATTATTTTTTAAAATTATAATATAATTAATTTTATTTAATTATTAAATATATTTTTAATTTAATTTATTTTTTATTTTTAATTAAAATTTATTTTCTAAATAATATTTAATTAAGATATTTACTTATTATTAATTACTTTTTAATTTTAATTAAGTAAGCTAATAAATAGTCTAGGTTAATATAAATAGAAATCTAATATTATTTTTATTAAAATTATATTTATAAACTAAATATATTTATTATTAATTTTAATAATAAATAAAGATAATATCTAATTTTATAAATTTTAATTTTTTTCTAAAAGGTAATTATTATTTTATTAATTAATTCTTTATAAATTAGATTTAGATTTTAAATAATTTTATTAATTAAAAATAGAAGATTAATTTAAATATTATTTTAGTTTTTTATAATTTAAAGAAATCTTTTATATTATTATTATTAAAATTAGATTTATTTTTATTATATATCTATTTTAGCTATTTTAAAATAAAATTTTAATTTTTTAATTAGATTTTAAAAATTATAAATTTATTATTTTCTAAATTATTTAAATAATAATAAATTTATTTATATAATAGACTTTTATAAAAATAAAATAATTTCTTTTCTTTAATTAATTTAAAAACTTAATAAAATCTATTTTAATTAATTTTTAAAATTTAAATATTATAATAATTTATTAAAAAATAATTAGATATTATTAATTTACTTATTAATAAACTATATAAAAATAATATTATATTTTTATATTTCTAATTTAAATTAACTATTAAGCTCTTTTTTATAATTATTTTAATATAATTAAATATATATAATATCTATATTTATTTTATTTATTTTTAAATATATTTATAATCTTTTTAGATTTTATATATTTTAATATATATTTGTCTTCTTTTTTTTAATAGAGAATACTATTTTAAATATAATATTATCTAGTTTAATTTTTAATAGATTTTTTATTAACTTTAAAAAATCTTTAATTTCTTATTCTTTATTAATTAAATATTAGTAAATATTTTTATATTATTTATTATAATTAAAATTATTTAAAATATAATTAATTATATAATTTATTAAAATAATAATTTTAAAAATTAATTTTTTTAAATATATTAAATTAAATTAAATTTATAATTTAATATTTAGTCAAAATAATTTATCTATAATCTAAATTACTTTTTAAAATATTTAGTTAATATTAAAATTTTAAAAGAAAATTAGTAAATATATTTATTTATTTTATAATTTTTAAATATATAATATTTATATTCTTTATAATTTAAATAATTAATTTATAATTAATATAAATTATAATTAAATATAAACTCTTTTTAATTATTTACTATATTTCTTAAAGAATTTAGATAATTACTAATATCTTTTTTTTAAATATTAAGTATTTTATTTTAGTATTTAAAAGCTTTTAACTTATATATATAATTAGAAAAATATTATTAAAATTACTTTTTATTATTTCTTTATTAAGAAATAACTAATTACTTTAAAGAAATTAGAATAAAACTATTTTTAAACTAGTATTAGATAAGTTAACTATTAAATAAAACTAAATTTAATAATTAAATAAATATGTAAAGTTTATTTAAATTACTTTATAGATTTTATTAAAAGCTTAAACTTATTTAAGTTCTTATTTTAACTAGTTTCTTAAAATATATTTTATCTATATTAATAGTTTCCTAGTCCTAGTCTATTTTTATATTTTTTTAAAGAAAGCTTTTTTAATTATAATTACTTAATTAATTTATTTAAAAATAAACTTTTTTTATAAATAAAGTAAAATATAATAAAAGCTAAATATCTTTTTATTAAATAAAAAGCTTTAGTTAAAATAGATCTTTATATTATTAAAAGTATTTTTAATATTTATTAGCTAGATAAATACTTTTAATTTTAATTTTAAAATTAATATTTTTAATTTAATTTATAAAAAACTTATATTTCCTAAAAACTAATTTAATTTAAATTTATAAATATTAAGAAAGATAGTAATTAACTATAAACTAATACTATCTTTTAAAATCTTTACTTATAAATATATAATTATTAATAAAAATATTAAAAGAAGTTAATAAATATTTAATTTTTTTAATAATATTAATTTTAATTAGTTTAAAATATCTACTAAATTAAAAATAATATTATTTAATTAAATATAGATTTATATTTTTTCTTTTAAGTTTTAAGTTAATTTATTATAAATATATATATTAATAAAAATATAAATTTCTATTTAATATTAATATTTTTTTTAATTATAATCTTTTAATATTTATTATTAATATTAATTTAAAAAAAGAATTTAAAATAATTTTAATAAATAATATTTAAAATTTATTTAATATTATATATTTTATAATTTAAATCTTTTATAATTTAATTAACTAATTAAAAATTATAAATAGTTTTTAGATTTTATTTTAATTTCTTTAATAAAAAAATATTTATAGTTTATAAAAAATCTTTTTTTTTAATTATCTTTATTTTTTTATAATTAAAAATTAATATAATATAAAAACTATTTTCTATAAATTATATTAATATATTTTTATTTATTTAAAAGTTATATTTTTAATTAATAAAATATAATAAATAATTAAATTAATAAAATATAAATCTTTTAAAATAAAAATAAAAATATTTTAATAAATAAATAATAAAAATATTATTTACTTCTTTTATATAATTTCTAAATCCCTAAAAACTATTTTTAATTATCTAAATTATTTTTTTATTTATTTTAAATATTTATTATTTAATATTATTTATTTTTTTAATAAGTTAATTAATTAAAAATATAATTAAATTTACTATTTTAAATAAGTTAATATTTACTATTTAATTATATTAATAATAAACTTAAAAATATTAAATATTAGCTTTTCTCTATTTTTATTTAATTTTTAGATATATAACTTTTTTACTAAAGTTTAATTTACTATAAAAGTAATTAAGTTTTTTATAATATTTTAATTTTCTAAATCTTCTTTAAAATCTTTTTTTTTAAGTTTTTAAATTTTTTAGTTAAGCTATTTAATTAGCTTTTTATTATTATTAATCTCTTTAATAATAATTTAATATATATTAACTTATTTTTCTTAAAACTAATTAAAAAGTAGAAATTTAATTAATATGTAAGAGATTAAAAACTTAATTAATAAAATAATTTTAAATTTATTTATTTTTCTAATAATAAAAGTTTTCTTTTCTAAATTAAAAATTATTTATAAATATTATATTTATTTAATTTTAATTAATAAATTATAATTAAAATTTTCTTTAATTATAAAAGTATTTATATTTATATATATATTATTTATTATTATATTTATAAATATTTATAATTTAATTAAAATTAGATTTTTATTAGTTAATTTTAAAAACTTTTTTAAAATTTTTTTTTTTAAATTTATAATTTTTATAAAAAAGAAATTTATTATCTTTATAATTAATTTAATATCTAATAAAATATAATTAATATACATATTATTAATTTTAATAAATAAATATATAAAATAATTTTCTATTTTATTATAAAATCTAATTAAATTTTAATATATTAAAATAATTATAATCTTTATTTAATTAATTATATAAAAAGTTTTAAATTTATATTTTTTTTAAATTTTTTAAATTATATTTATGAACTTAAGTAATCTTATTAACTTAAATATCTATTTATTAAAAGTAAATTATATTTTAGTTTTTAATTTAACTTTAATTATATATATAAATTTAAAAATATTTATAATATTATATTTTATTTAAAAAAATATTAGTTAATTATATTAAAATTAATTTTATATCTATTTTAATTATTAATTTTATTAAGTTAAATTAATTTTATTTTATAGTTTTTATTTTTTTAATATTTTAGATAAATTTTTAAATTTTTATTTTAAATTTTTAAAAACCTATATTTTTAAAATATATTTTTAGAAAATTAATATAAGCTTATTTATATAATTAATTAAAATTATATTATATCTATATTAGCTTCTTTTCTTTTTTAATTTATATAAAGTTATAAAAATATAAAGATCTTATTTTTTATTAAAATAAATTATTTTAATTAATATATATAATATTTTTTTTAAAATTTAATTTACTAATAGCTATCTTTTTCTATTTTAAATCTTTTTTAATAATTAACTAGTTAATATTAAAGATATTAAAAAATAAAACTACATATTATTTAAACTATTTATAATTAATTTCTTTATTAAAACTTAATATATAAATAGATTTTATAATTTTATTTTTAAATTTTAAGATCTTTTTACTTTATTAATTTAAATTAATATTTTATATTTTAAATATCTTTTTATAACTTTTTTAATAATATTAGTAATTAATTAGTTTAAAATATTTTTATTTATTATATCTTTAAACTTTATAATTAAAATAAATTAATTTTAAATCTTTTTTAATTTTTAATTTAATATTTAAACGTAACTAATAGAAAAAATATTTTATAAAGAAATCTAATTTTATTTTAATTTAAAGTTATAAATAATATTTATAAATTATTTTAAAAACTTTTTCTAATTAATTAAAATATCTTTTATAAAAAATAAATAATTAACTTTATTTTTTACTTTTTTAATAGATATCTTACTCTTCTTATTATAATAAGCTTTTATAATAACTTATTTTACTTTTTTAAAAGTAATATTATTTTTTAATAACTTTTATTTAAACTTATTTTAATTTTTTAAAATTATTTAAGTAGTAATTTATATATCTTTAATTAACTTCTTTATTAATTATATTAATTAAGAGATTAGTAATTAAAGTATAAATATAAAACTTTAAATACTTTTTATAAAGGTATTTTATTTAACTTAGATAAGTATTTAGAGGCTTTTCTTTTTATTTTTAAAATATTATAATAATAGTAATTATTACTAAGTTTCTAATTATTTAAATAATTTTATTATATTTTTCTTAAATAGTTTTAATAATCTTTTTCTAATCTAATTAAATCTTTTTAAGTAAAACTAAATATTAAACTTTAGTAGCTTCCTTTAGGTTAAATTAAAATATTTATCTCTTTTAATAATATCTTCTATCTTATTTCTACTAGCTTTAATATTATTATAGTAGCTTCTATATAATTAAAATAATTACTAATATCTTCTCTAAAGCCCCTAGTAAAAGTTATTAGGGTAAATATAATTAATACTACTTTTTTAAGATTAGATTTTTATTTATAATTACTTAATTCCTTTAATAATTTATCTTTTATAACTTATTTATAAAGATATTTTAAATTTCTCTCTACTTTTATTAGAGAAAATAATAAAGATTTAGTAAATATTAATATTAAAAGAAAAAAAAAATTTTTCTTGATTATTAATTAAAAAGAAAAAAAGTACTTTTCTAATAATTAAAATAGATATTAAGTTAATTATAAAGTTAATTAATATAAGAAGTTAAATAATTATATAATTAAATATAATATTATTAAATAAAAATATTAAATTAAAAAAGAAAAAAAAATAAAAAAAAATAAAAAAGAAAAGAAAATTTTTTTTCTATAATTTAAATTATAGCTCCTATAATAATAGCTAATAGCTATAACTCCTTTTTAAGTAATAGTTACTAGTTAGCTTAAGTATCTACTAAAGCTTTTATATAATATAGCTTATTATATTATCCCCCCTTTTTTTTTATAAAAAGTAATAGTATTATAAAAATTCTATTCTATTTAAAAACCTATCTCCTAAATCTAAATCCTTTTAATTTTTATTATCTTTATTACTATTATTAAAAAAATTTTTTCTCTATTTATTATACTATTATTTTTATTTTTACTCCTTTAATTTATATTATTTTCCTTATAATAAATTTATTTTTTAACTTTAACTTTAACTTTAATAAATTCCTTAATAGAGACTTACTATATAATAATTATAAATTATACTTATAAACTTAATTAGAAACCTACTATATAATAATTATAAGTTATACTTATAAATTTAATAATCTTTTAAATTATATTATATATATTTACTAATATTATATTACTATTAATACTTTTTAAATATTATAGCTATATTATTTAAGATATTTTTATATATTTTTAATCTATATTTTCTAATATCTTTAAAATAAAACTTAAATTTAAAATAATATATTAATTATTTAATTAAAAAAGTACTTTTATAAAGTTTTTATATTTTATTAATAAATTTAATAATTTATTTAATTATTACTTTATTTCTTTATTTAATCTATTAAATAAAATAATAATTTTTATATTATTAAATTATATATTTATATTTACTTTATATAATATTATAATAAATTAAACCTTAGAATATAAGTATTAGTAATACTAGTACCTAATAAACCCTATTCTAACTATATTCCAACTAGGCTCTAAACTATACTATTAATATATTATATAGCCCTTATAAAATTTCTATTTATTATTATTATAGTAATATTCTAGTACTTTTATTATAATATAACCTAATTAACTATTTCTTTCTTCTTCTTTTTCTTTTTCTTCTTTTTTTTTTTCTCTAATTATTTTATAATAGATATTTCTTAGTTTTATATTATAGCTAATATAATATAGTAAGCTTATAATATATTATAAAATAACTTTTCTTTTCTAGAAGAAGCTTTTAAAAGTAATAGCTAGTTATTATAATATTTCTAAATATATTTTATAAAATAAATACTTTATTATTAATAAAATATTATCTAGAAAATTTAAAATAAGTTAATTATATTATTAAAGAAGCTATAAATTAAATAATATAATTAATATATAAATAGCTTATCTAGCTTATAGCTTTCCTTTAAAACTTATAACTAACTATAAACTTAATATTACTAGCTAAAACTATATTAGAAGATTATATTTTCTCTTTTAAGATATCTATAATAATACTTTCTTTCTCTAATATAATTATAATTAAATTAAAACTCCTTTTAGATTTCCTAAAGTTTACTAAAAAATATAAAAAGTATATAGTCTAGGTATAATAGATATAAAATAAAATATTTTTATTATCAAATTATATATATAATAATTAAAAAGTCTAATATATAATTAACTTTTATTTTAAATTAGTTTTCTAAATAATAATATCTATCTTCTATTTTATAAAGAAGCTAAATAATATTTAAGATTTTCTTTTCTTTATAAATTATTTAGATTAAATATATACTAATTAAAACTAAAAAGTCTAAGTTTATAATAATCTTTATAATTTTAAATAAGATAACTATAAACTATATATAAATTACCTTTTTTAATATAAATAATTAATAGTAGAAGCTAGTAAGTTAATATAAAGAGATTTAATTAAAATATCTTTTCTAAAAAGAAAGTTTTAATAAGATCTTTATAAAAAGCTTATTAATAATAAACTCCCTTTAGATTACTTTATATAGATTAAATATATAAGTAAGATAACTAAAAAACTTAAATAATTAGAATAAGATATTTATTATATTTAATTAAAAAACTTTATATTAAATAAAATTAAAAAAAAAGATAAGAAAACTAAAAAATAAAGTAAAAACTTTAATATCTTTTTAAATATTTATTTTTTAGTTAATTATAATAAAGATATTAAGATAATAAACTTTAATTATATATATTATAATAACTTTTTAAAAAATTATAATTATTTTATTAAAAAGAAAAAAGATAATTACTATTATTATTATAGAAAATATAATTATTATTATTATAATTATAAATAATTACTATTACTATTATTTATATATTTTATTAAGAAAATATAAATAAAGAAATTAAATAATAACTTTAAAAAACTTATATTAAATAATAATTTAGAAAAAAGAAAGCTTTAATATAAAGATAGATATTAAAATAGAAAGTAATTAATTAATAAAGATAGAAAGCTTTTAAATTAAAAATAGATAGA
>NW_015971801.1:13655-15187 GCF_000732125.1 Scedosporium apiospermum
TTTTAAGTAAATTATAATTAAAAGCTAATAATATAATATATTATATTAAAAAATAATAGCTTTATTATAAAAAAGCTAAGATTACTATATAACTTACTAATTAGAAGAAGCTAACTTATATTTATAAAATCTACTTTATAATTTTTTTTTTTTACTATTTCTTTTACTATATTTTATTAATAATTATATTATAAAAACTTCCTTATTATTTTTTAATTAAAAATAATTAATATTATTAATATTAATAAAGCTTTTAAAAAAAAAGCTATTTATTAAATTAAAAGACTATATATCTAAATACTTATTAGAAAAATTTTTAAAATTCTTTTCTAAAAACTTTATAAATAAACTATTATTTTACTAATCTAATATTAATTATAAAGTTAATCTAATTCTAAAAAAAGATAATATAAAGCTATTATTTTCTTAAAACCTATTATATTATATATCTTATAAAAAATTATTAATCTTATATTAGATTTTCATAAACTTAATTAATAAAGAATTTATCTAAACTAATAGCTTTCTAATAATAACTTTAATATTATTAATATAAAAACTAAATAGAAGTCTATATTTCTATATAGATTACTAAATATTTAATATAATTATAAAAAAAGATTATTATCTTTTATTCTTAATTATAAAAATTTTTTATAGCTTAGTTAAAACTAGATAGTTTATAAAACTAGATATATAAGCTATCTTCTATAAAATCTAAATAACTCCTAACTATAAAAAAAAGATTACTTTTTATATTTAATATAGTTTTTTTAAATAATTAATATATTTTTTTAATTTAATAAATATTTTTATAATTTTCTAATAATTAATTAATATTACTTTTTATAAATTTAATAACTTTATTATTATTTATATAGATAATATACTAATTTATATTAGTAAATTAAAAAAGAATTATAATATAAAAGTAAAAAAAGTTTTCTAAATACTTTCTAATATAAAATTATATTTAAATTTAAAAAAATATAAATTTAAAATTAAGATAGTTAAATATCTAGATTTTATAATTATAATAAGAAAAAATATCTTCTATAATCTAGATAAGTTATAAGCTATCTATAAATAGTTAATATTTACTTCTATAAAAGGAGTTTATAATTTTCTAAAGTTTACTAATTATTATTAAATATTTATTTATAACTTTACTAAAATTATATTTTTTTTTATTTAACTAGTTAAAAAAAATATCTTTTTTATATAAAAAGAAAAATAGTAAATAGTTTTTAATATTTTAAAAGCTATTTTTATAAAAAAACTAATACTTTATTAATAGAATTTTAAAAAATTAATATAAATAAAAATAAACTATTTTAATTAAACTTTAAAAGAAATTTTTATTTAAGAAGATAAATATAATTAATAATATATAATAACTTACTATTTATAATAATTTAGTTTTACTAAATATAATTACTTAATCTATAATAAAAAGATATTAATTATTATCTAATACTTTTTTAAATAATTAATAAAATTAATAGGTTATAATATTTTTACTATCTTTATTA
>NW_015971801.1:16813-24974 GCF_000732125.1 Scedosporium apiospermum
ATTAAAGATAAGAATATATAATATCTTAAAAGGGAAATAGTTATTATTATAAAATAGAAAATGAAGATATATATAAGAAGAAAATTTTCCTAAAAAGAATAGTATAATATAGTGAAATATTTATAGTTAATAGGTAACTTGACTAAGCTCTATAATAAAGGGCTAACCTGAATAATAGAGAATATATATACTACCTAATCAGAGACTAATTAGAAGCTATAGGGGATAAAATAGTAAATAGAAAAATAAAAATCTTTAATATAATAATTACCTTAATAATAGCTAATAAAAAGTTAATATAATTATATATTAATAAAGTAAAATAATACTATTAATATAATACCCTAATATATAAGAAAATAATTAGAGGAAATAAAGAGTATAGTACTATTAAAGCTAAGGTTAAGGCCTATCTATAGAGACTAATAAATAGCTTTAGGGGGATAATTATAAAATATAAGTAAGAGGATATTATAGTATAGGACTTACTACTAGGATGACTTAGCTATGGAGCCTAGTTGGACTGTAGTTAGAGAAAAAGGGGTTTTTATAGTATATAAGGAAATCTAGGAAGTAAGTTAAAGTTTATATTATTAATTAATTTTTAAAAATATAATTTTTAGTAATATTAGCCTTTCCTTAAGCTATATATAATATATCTTTATAATTTTTTAACTTCTATAGCTATACTAAACTTAAACTAAGACTATACTATTAAGAATTACTAGATACATCTTAGCCTAAGAAGCTATTCCTAAAGAATAGACTTTATCTAAAAGTTCTAAACTCTTAGAGGTATAGGAAATAAATGATCTAAATGAATATAGTAACTAATTGCTAATTATATAGTAAGTACTTTCTATAGAAGGGATAGAATATATATATTTGCCTATAAAGGATAAATTATAAGCTAAAAACTAAAAGCTATAAAGAGAAATTAAATAAATATAAAGTAAAGAAGACCTCTTTTAAAAATTAGTTAAATTTAAGCTTGATTTAAATAAAATATTATATATAGTTTTAAGGGGCTTAGTATATATTATAAAATTACTTATATAAAAACTTATTATTATAGAAGTTTAGGACTAAAAACTTATTATCTAGGAAAATAATTAAATTATTAAAAAGAAAATTAATTAGTAAATTTATATTTAATAAGTTTTATAAAAAATTAGTAATAACCTTTATTTAAAGTAAAGAACTTATATTAACTAGTTAGATATAGAAAAAATTATTTTAGAAAACCTATTTACTTTTATAGAAGAATTATATTATAACTTTAAATAATATATATTTAAAGTTTAACTTAAATTAAAAAAACTATTATAGTTAAGTAGATATTTAATTAA
This sequence comes from Scedosporium apiospermum, assembly GCF_000732125.1. Taxonomy (NCBI): domain Eukaryota; kingdom Fungi; phylum Ascomycota; class Sordariomycetes; order Microascales; family Microascaceae; genus Scedosporium; species Scedosporium apiospermum. Next base: position 18,163 of record NW_015971801.1, read on the forward strand.
ATTTACTACTAAATAGTAAAGGCTTTATAATATAATTAGAAAACCTTTAAAAAAAGAAGATAATATAGATATATTTAATTTATAAAAATACTTTAATAAACTTTTAGATAATATAATTAAGATCTTCTTTAAGATAATTATTAATTATAAGAAAGTCTTATTAGAAGTTTATATATAGTAGCTAAGGGTAAAGTAATATTATATTAAATAAGTAGAAAAATAGAAGAGGAGTATAAAGTAAGATAGAGCTAATTTAACTTATAATAACTTTTAATATCTTTATTAGAAGTAATTAGATTTTAGCTAGTTATTTTATAAATAAATAAGGGACTAAAAAGAAGCTTTAAACTAAATTAGTAGAAAAAAATTATAAGATTTTTAAAATAAAAGTATTAGAAGATAATATATATAAAATATAAAGAGACTAAATACTAATTATATTACCTACTTTAATTATAATAAAAAAAATTATTATAAATATAATTATAAAAAACTAGCTATAAAAAATATAATAAATATATTTAATTTTAATAATTAATTAAAATACCTATAAGATTTTAATATAGATAAGTTAGAAAATAAATCTATATAATAAAATATTTAACTTAGCTTATTATAATAGAAAAATTATTTTAGTTAAACCTATTTAAAAAGTTTTTTTATATAGTTATATTAATTAAGATAAGACTCTAAAGGAAAAGTAAAAAGAAATAAGTTAAAATTAAAATAGATTTAGATATTAAAGCTATAATAAATACTATATTAATAGATTTTATATAGTAATATATATTTAAGTATATTAATATATACTTAAGTATATATAAGAATTTAATAATTTAGAGCTATTAAGTATTAATAAGAGATAATTTAAAACTTAAAGGGTATATAGGATCTAAGTAGAATTAACTAATTATAGAAGGGAATTAAAAGATATTATAATCTTCTATTTTAGATTAAAAAGAGAAGTAAATATCTTTAATATCTTAATTAATTATTTAAATATATAGGATTTAGGAATTATAGTAATAGTAGTAATAGATTACTAGTAATTTAATATTATAATAAATAAAAATATTATTTAATTTATAAAGATATTTTTTTAGGAAAAAAGTAAATTTTATATTATATATATAATTATTATTTTAAAAAGAAAAGATAAATAATTAAATAGTAATAGAGAGCTAACTAAAGAAGATCTTAAAATTAACTTTCTATTAAAATTAGATAAATTTAAAATTATTTTTTTAAAATAAATAATAAAAAAATTACTTATATTTATAAATATAGAATATATAATTAATATTATTAATAAAAAGAAATTATTATATAAGCTAATCTATTTTTTTATTTTAAAATAAAATAAAAAGTTTAAATAATATATTTAAAAAAAATTAGAAAATAATTAGATTACTTATTTTATAAGTTTAATAAAGGTATTTATTTTATTTATATTAAAAAAGGATAGGGGATTATACTTATATATTAACTATTAAAGGTTAAATTATATTATAATTAAGAATTAGTATTTTCTATTTCTAATTAGAAAATTACTTTTATAGTTATTTAGTAGAAAATAGTTTTTAAAGTTAGATATATAAGATATTTACTATAAGATTAAAATTAAAGATTCTAATTAGTAGAAGATAGTATTTTATATTAAGTATAAATATTTTTAGTATATAGTAATATTATTTAAGCTTATAAATACCTTAGCTATCTTCTAGACTTATATCTATAAAGTTCTAATAGGACTAGTAGATATCTATTATATAGTCTATTTAGATAATATTCTTATTTTCTTAAAAACTAAAAAAGAATATATATATAACTTCCTAGCTATTATAAAATAACTAGAAATAGCTTAGCTTTACTTTAAAGTACTTAAATACTAATTTTATTAAGATAAAGTAAAATTCCTAAGGTTTTAAATTAATTAGAATAAGATCTTTATAGATTCTAAATAGATATAGGTTATATAAAAATAGCTAGAGCTTATAAACTTTAAAGATATATAAATATTTTTTAAGTTTATAAACTTTTATTATAAGTTTATTATAAAATATTTAGAAATAATTATATTAATAACTATATTATTAAAAAAAAATAAAAAAAGTATTAAAAAAGGCTTTTTTAAATAGCTATAGAAGGTATAAAATATTTTTACTATTTTAAAAGATATTTTTAGTAAAGCCCTTATCTTAAGCTATTAAGATTAGAGAAAGCTTATATATATAAAGATAAATATATTAATATATATTATTTTAAGTATTCTATCTTAATTAATAAATAGAAAATAGTATTTAATAGCTTTTTAATTAAGAAAACTAATTAATATTAAATATTAATAAACTATAAAATATTAAAAGCTATTAGCTATTATAAAAAGCTTTAAATATTAAAGATAATTTTTAGAAAAAGAAAACTTATTTAAAATCTTTATTAACTACTAGGTATTAAAAAGTATTATATAGATATTAGTATATAATCTAAGAAGATAGCTAGCTTAATAAGTCTATTAACTATTAATATTTAATTTTAAAATTAAATATAAACTTAGGAAAATAAATTTTATAAACTTATTATTAAAATAACCTAATTATATATTAAAAGAACTTAAATATTAAGAAATTATTAAAAAGCTTATAATTAAGTTTAAGCTAGAGAAGGGCTTTAAAATAGAAGGAGAGTTAGAAATATATCTAATAAATCTTATTTTAATTATAAATTAGAAAGTCTACTTTATAAAGGAGCTATTAAATACTTTAAGATACTAGATATATAAAGCTCTACTAAAAATAAAAATAAAAGAGATCTATATTAGGAGAGAATATAAAAAGTATATAAGTACTACTTAAGATCTTATAGCTAATAGAAATTCTAGCTACTTAATATAAATAGCTATCTTTAAGGGTTAAATAATATTAATAAATTATATAAGAAAATATAAATATAATATATATTAATTAAAAGTAGAAGCTAGCTAGTAGATAATAGTAATTATAAAGAAATAAGTTAAAACTTCTAGTTTAAAAAGATAACTAAAAAAAGCTATAGAAATTATTTACTAATTAGATAGTAATAATCTAAAGTTATTAGCTAGAGTTAAGATATTAACTTATAATTAATAAATCTTATATTTAATTATAAAGGAAATTATAAAAAATAAAATAATACTTTTTTTAATAACTAATATTAAATTTTAAAAGACTATATACTAATTATAATAATTAAATTTTAATTATAAAGAATTTATTAATAATCTATAAGATATTAAAATAAAAAATAGATATTATTTAACTTTAGATAAGATTCTATTTTATAAAAGTTATTTAGTAATCTCTAAAGAAAGCTCTCTAAAAGTAAAGCTATTATATAAATATTATAATAACCTATAGATAAATTATATAAATATAAACTAGATATTAAACTTACTAAAATATAAATTTTATTAAGTTAATATATATTTAGATATCTAAAACTATATATATACTTATAACTAGTATTAAAATATAAATAGACTATATTATAAAAAGTATAATACCTTCTAACTTCTACTAATTCCTAAATACCTTTTTTAAAAAATTAGTTTTAATTTTATTATAGAACTTCTAGATAATATCTATTAAAATAATTTTGATATATTAAATTATAAATATTATAATATAATTTTTACTTAAATAATAGTTTTAATTTCTATAAAGAAAATAATAATAACTATAGAGCTAGTAATATTATTATACTAAAAAGTTAAATACTACTTTAATATTTTTAAAAATATTACTAATAATTAAGATAGTCTATTTATAAATACCTTCTAGTTAAAGCTCTATCTAACTTTAAATATAAAAAGGCAACTCTTAATAGCCTAGTATCCTTAAATAGATAGAGCTAATAAATACTTTTATTCTATAATTATAAAGTATTTAAAGATATATATTAATTAACTTCTTTATTATTAATTAAAGAAAACTAAAGAAATAAAATTTACTATAAATAATATAGTAAATATAATATTAGGGGTATCCTTATTTAAAGCTTTATATAGTTATTACTTATATTATATTAAATATATTATAGACTAATTAAAAAAAGTCTAAAAAGTTAAAAAATATTTAACTTACTTAATAGTAATAAGGAAAGTAGTAAAGTATTACTAATAGAAAATAAATATTAAATATATATATATATATATAATTAAAGATATATTTTAATAAGCTTTAATATTAACTAGATTATAAGACTATTAATAGAAAATTTCTATTTTAAAGTAAATAAAAAGAAAATTATATTAATCTATTTTTAAATAATTATAATTAAAAAGATAGGGATATAAGTATATTAAATAAAACTACTAGAATAATATAGCTAAATATATAATATCTTTTATATATCTTTACTAAAGCTTTAGTATAATAGGGTAGAAGAAAGATATAGAGAAGAGATATTCCTTAACCTAAAAAAATTAAAAAAATAAGCTTTAAAAAAAGTAATTATATATTAATAAGTTAAAAATAAAAAGTAATATCTTATAAAGTAGAAAAGCTAGCCTATAGAATATAATATATAGGAGCTAGAGAAGTACTTAGAAAATATATAGGAGGCTATATAAAGATATTAGAAAAAGAAACTAAAGTCTTACTATAAATAGGATAACTAATAAAAATAAAAGACTAAATTTATATAATAAAAGAAAGTAATAAAGTACTAACTTATTAAAGATAAAACTAAAACTAAGTAACTTAAATACTTATAAATAAATAATAAACTAAAAGTAAATATAAAAAAAATAGATATAGATAATTACTAATATAATTTAAAAAACTAGTATAATAACTACTACTAATAACTTATAGGAAGTAACTAGATTATAATAATATTTAAAATATAATAATATTACTACCCTCTCCCTTATTCTAATCCTTAAGCTTACTATTAAGATTAGTAATATAGTTAGTAGAATACTTATAAAAAATAAGATATTTATATATAGAATTACTATTACTAATTTTATAATATTTTAAAATAAGAATATAAAAAGTAAAAGTATTAAGATTACTATTATTACTATTATTACTATTATTATTATTACTTTTATTATTTTTATTAGTACTACTAATATTAATATTATTTTCCTTATCTTTATTAATATTTTTATAAAGCTAGATTTAAATACTAATATAAAAGTAGGTAATATAAATTTAATATTAACTAGCTAACTAAGTAAGAGTAAGCTTATAAAAAATATAATAATAATAGTAAAGGTTTATATTTTAAGTAGAGAGTAAACTAAGGATATAAAGAATATTATATATAGCTTTAGCTTTATTAGTAGAAAAGTAGCTATAATTTAAAGAAATAATATTAAAATCTATTTACTAGATATAATATTATCTAGTTTATAACTTATTTTTAGTAAAATTAGATTTACTATAATTAATTTTAGGAAAGAAATTATAAATATAAAATAATTTATCTAGTTAACTAGTAAGAATAGTAAAGTTCTAAATATATAAAGTAGGAATTTAGAGGAAGTTAAAGAGGTTATAGATATTAAGAAGATAAGTATTAGTATTAATAAAAGTAATAGCTTTCTAAATCTTTTTAGAGGTTTTATAGTAAACCTTTTTAAAACTAATATATCTAAAGATAATAAGATAATATTAGATCTTATAGGGATTATTATCTTAAATTTAAAAAGTAAAGTAAAGTTAAATTAAAAAATAAAAGTAGAAGGAAAAAGTAAAAAGAAGTAAAATATATATTAGACCTTATATAATAATAATAATATTAAGATAAAACTATAATTAGATAGTAAAAAGTATATTTATTTATTAATTAAGTTTTTTTAAAAATATAATTTAAATAATATTATTAATAAAATTTTATAAAAGGAAATAGATTTACTTTAGAAGGTTCTAATTAGTAAATACTTTTATTTTAGGCTTATAATAATTACTAGTAGCTTATTAAATTATAATATTTAATTAAAATATTAAAATTTACTAGTAAACTTTAAAGAACTTTTTAGAAATCTAAAAAATAGAGGGTTAGTATAGTTTAGTTAATAAAGGAATAGAGATTTAAATTTTATAATATATTTTCCTATTAGTAAAGTAAAGTAAGTAGACTTAACTAGTATCTATAAGTAGATAAAAACTTTAGGGAAATTAGTAGTAACTAATAATATAGTAAAAATAAAACTTTATTTTAAAGCTTATAAGCTATTTAATTTTAAGATTATAAATAATAAGTAAGTCCCCTTTAATAAAGTAAAACTAAGATATAATCTTAGCTAAAAAAAGGACTATAGATATCCTATAATAAATTAGTTAATTTTAATAGGAAGATATTATTAAAGGATTAAAGATAAGAATATATAATATCTTAAAAGGGAAATAGTTATTATTATAAAATAGAAAATGAAGATATATATAAGAAGAAAATTTTCCTAAAAAGAATAGTATAATATAGTGAAATATTTATAGTTAATAGGTAACTTGACTAAGCTCTATAATAAAGGGCTAACCTGAATAATAGAGAATATATATACTACCTAATCAGAGACTAATTAGAAGCTATAGGGGATAAAATAGTAAATAGAAAAATAAAAATCTTTAATATAATAATTACCTTAATAATAGCTAATAAAAAGTTAATATAATTATATATTAATAAAGTAAAATAATACTATTAATATAATACCCTAATATATAAGAAAATAATTAGAGGAAATAAAGAGTATAGTACTATTAAAGCTAAGGTTAAGGCCTATCTATAGAGACTAATAAATAGCTTTAGGGGGATAATTATAA